>NC_134267.1:239123051-239138051 GCF_031893055.1 Leptodactylus fuscus
TGACACTGGGGCAGATGGAGGGGGAGAACAGCATGACACTGGGGCAGATGAAGGGGGGAGAACAGTATGACACTGGGGCAGATGGAGGGGGAGAACAGCATGACACTGGGGCAGATGAAGGGGGGAGAACAGTATGACACTGGGGCAGATGGAGGGGGAGAACGGCATGACACTGGGGCAGATGAAGGGGGGAGAACAGTATGACACTGGGGCAGATGGAGGGGGAGAACGGCATGACACTGGGGCAGATGAAGGGGGGAGAACAGTATGACACTGGGGCAGATGGAGGGGGAGAACAGCATGACACTGGGGCAGATGGAGGGGAGAGAACAGCATTACACTGGGGCAGATGGAGGGGAGAGAACAGCATGACACTGGGGCAGATGGAGGGGGGAGAAAAGCATGACACTGGGGCAGATGGAGGGGAGAGAACAGCATGACACTGGGGCAGATGGAGGGGGGAGAAAAGCATGACACTGGGGCAGATAGAGGGGAGAGAACAGCATGACACTGGGGCAGATGGAGGGGGGAGAACAGCATGACACTGGGGTGGATGGAGGGGGAAGAACAGCATGACACTGGGGCAGATGAAGGGGGGAGAACAGCATGACACTGGGGCAGATAGAGGGGGGAGAACGGCATGACACTGGGGCAGATGGAGGGGGGAGAACGGCATGACACTGGGGCAGATGGAGGGGGGAGAACAGCATGACACTGGGGCAGATGGAGGGGAGAGAACAGCATGACACTGGGGCAGATGGAGGGGAGAGAACAGCATGACACTGGGGCAGATGGAGGGGGGAGAACAGCATGACACTGGGGCAGATGGAGGGGAGAGAACAGCATGACACTGGGGCAGATGGAGGGGGGAGAACAGCATGACACTGGGGTGGATGGAGGGGGAAGAACAGCATGACACTGGGGCAAATGAAGAGGGGGAGAGAACAGCATGACACTGGGGCAGATGAAGGGGGGAGAACAGCATGACACTGGGGCAGATAGAGGGGGGAGAATGGCATGACACTGGGGCAGATGGAGGGGGGAGAACGGCATGACACTGGGGCAGATGGAGGGGGGGAGAACGGCATGACACTGGGGCAGATGAAGGGGGAGAATAGCATGACACTGGGGAAGATGAAGGGGGGAGAACGGCATGACACTGGGGCAGATGAAGGGGGAGAACGGCATGACACTGGGGCAAATGAAGGGGGAGAAAACAGCATGACACTGGGGCAGATGAAGGGGGGAGAACGGCATGACACTGAGGCAGATGAAGGGGGGAAACGGCATGACACTGGGGCAAATGAAGGGGGGAGAATGGCATGACACTGGGGCAGATGAAGGGGGGAGAACGGCATGACACTGGGGCAGATGAAGGGGAGGATGGCATGACACTGGGGCAGAGACGGGGGGGAAATGAAACTGTGGGCAGATAAAGGGGGAGAATGGCATGAAACTGGGGACAGAGATAGAGGGGGGACATGAAACTAGAGGTAGATGAAGGGTGTATATGAAAATGGGGGGAGGTATAATTTACGGGTGACTGTAGGAGGATTATACTGTGTGGAATCACATGAAAATTGAATGAGAATGGGTGGAGTCAACATAAAAGTGGGTGGGGCCTAATTTGCTGCGGCGTATTGCGCGCGCCGCACGTTTTGTTCCCTCTTTCTAGTCTTCAACAGTTGGGAAGTACAGGTTAGAAGTGCGAGACCCCCAGTAAGTACGGCCCCACCAAAGTCAATTGCCCAGGGCCCCGCAAACCCTGGATCCGCCACTGTGTACGGAAGGCTGATATTCCCGCGTCTGACGCTTCGCTCTTCGCTTCCCAACGTTTGGCCATTAATTATACACAGAAACGTTTGATTTGCTTTTTTTTTTCTCACCATTTTTAATTCTTCTGAAATAATAAGTGTACAGGGTATTGGGGGAGGAATCTATCAAAGAGACGTGAGCCCATGAATAATGCATGGAGGGAAGATAAATTTAGGCTTCATAAATCCCCATCTTTACATGACATGTGCAGGAGCGGCCCAGAACACAGCCATATATACTACTGGGAGGGGTCTGTAGTCATAGAGATAATGTTATAGTGACTACAAGGACTACAAGTACCAGACTGTGTGTGAAATACCCCTGGTGTAATGTATGTATACAGTGACTGCACCAGCAGAATAGTGAGCGCAGCTCTGGAGTATAATACAGGATAAGTAATGTAATGTATGTATACAGTGACTGCACCAGCAGAATAGTGAGCGCAGCTCTGGAGTATAATACAGGATAAGTAATGTAATGTATGTACACAGTGACTGCACCAGCAGAATAGTGAGTGCAGCTCTGGAGTATAATACAGGATAAGTAATGTAATGTATGTACACAGTGACTGTACCAGCAGAATAGTGAGCGCAGCTCTGGAGTATAATACATGATAAGTAATGTAATGTATGTACACAGTGACTGTACCAGCAGAATAGTGAGCGCAGCTCTGGAGTATAATACAGGATAAGTAATGTAATGTATGTACACAGTGACTGGTCCAGCAGAATAGTGAGCGCAGCTCTGGAGTATAATACAGGATAAGTAATGTAATGTATGTACACAGTGACTGCACCAGCAGAATAGTGAGCGCAGCTCTGGAGTATAATACAGGATAAGTAATGTAATGTATGTACACAGTGACTGCACCAGCAGAATAGTGAGCGCAGCTCTGGAGTATAATACAGGATAAGTAATGTAATGCATGTACACAGTGACTGCACCAGCAGAATAGTGAGCGCAGCTCTGGAGTATAATACAGGATAAGTATTGTAATGTATGTACACAGTGACTGCACCAGCAGAATAGTGAGCGCAGCTCTGGAGTATAATACAGGATAAGTAATGTATGTACACAGTGACTGCACCAGCAGAATAGTGAGCGCAGCTCTGGAGTATAATACAGGATAAGTAATGTATGTACACAGTGACTGCACCAGCAGAATAGTGAGCGCAGCTCTGGAGTATAATACAGGATAAGTAATGTAATGTATGTACACAGTGACTGTACCAGCAGAATAGTGAGTGCAGCTCTGGAGTATAATACAGGATAAGTAATGTAATGTATGTACACAGTGACTGTACCAGCAGAATAGTGAGCGCAGCTCTGGAGTATAATACAGGATAAGTAATGTAATGTATGTACACAGTGACTGCACCAGCAGAATAGTGAGCGCAGCTCTGGAGTATAATACAGGATAAGTAATGTAATGTATGTACACAGTGACTGCACCAGCAGAATAGTGAGCGCAGCTCTGGAGTATAATACAGGATAAGTATTGTAATGTATGTACACAGTGACTGCACCAGCAGAATAGTGAGCGCAGCTCTGGAGTATAATACAGGATAAGTAATGTATGTACACAGTGACTGCACCAGCAGAATAGTGAGCGCAGCTCTGGAGTATAATACAGGATAAGTAATGTATGTACACAGTGACTGCACCAGCAGAATAGTGAGCGCAGCTCTGGAGTATAATACAGGATAAGTAATGTAATGTATGTACACAGTGACTGTACCAGCAGAATAGTGAGTGCAGCTCTGGAGTATAATACAGGATAAGTAATGTAATGTATGTACACAGTGACTGCACCAGCAGAATAGTGAGCGCAGCTCTGGAGTATAATACAGGATAAGTAATGTAATGTATGTACACAGTGACTGTATCAGCAGAATAGTGAGCGCAGCTCTGGAGTATAATACAGTATAAGTAATGTAATGTATGTACACAGTGACTGTACCAGCAGAATAGTGAGTGCAGCTCTGGAGTATAATACAGGATAAGTAATGTAATGTATGTACACAGTGACTGTACCAGCAGAATAGTGAGTGCAGCTCTGGAGTATAATACAGGCTGTAACAGAGAATCAGGTCGCCAGGTCTGTGTCTCGGTTGGGGCTGGATCCTTTCTATGAGCTGTGTCATCACTTTCATTTCAAAAAGTTTCCCCCAGGTTACCCATAATGCCTTCTGTTTCCACATGTTTTAATAGACTTTAATTATCCTTACAACACAGGAGACGTCTTCAGGACTATTTATAACCTGCGTCTTCCATCCTTCTAAATCATTAATAGACATTTAAATACATTTAGGTGCTGCCAGCTGAAGTGTTTAAACAAATGCGCGGTAGCGGCGGCGGCGGCGGTGCCGGTCATGAGAACAGTGCGTATCTGAAGGAACAGTCTCAATTTTCTTGTTCAGAAGTAATATGATTTCAGGGATGCGTTCTCCGAAATGCGTTCGCTGAACCGTGAGTTAAATGTCCTGACTTTAAAAAGTACAATTTTGTTTTAGCCTTAATAATATCTCTTATAAATTATTCACCAGGCGTGACGAGGATGGACTCGACTGGCGGAGAACCGCGCCAGGCTAAATATTGGAAAAAGAGATAACATAAGTCTCCTGGGCCCAAAGCAAAGTCTACGATAGGGGCCCCAGGTGTCTCACCGGCCATTGGTAATAGTAGTGTTTTCATATGTGGCACCTTGGTGGCCACCTCAGATACCAGATTGGCTCCTAGATATGTTCTTGGATAAACCAACAATCAGAAAAGTCATCGTTCAATCCACACAACCTTCATTGACACGTACTAAACTCCTACTAAATTTAGGCCTAAGGTCTAAAGTCAGGAGGCTTTGACCAGCCAGAAAACATCACAAGAAGACCAGAGGTCACACCAAAGCTCCAAAAAGGTGAATGAGAAGTTTATTTTTTGGCATCTCCCCAGGGATTCCGATTATTATTCTCCGTAGTCTGATGAGTCCAAGTCGTGATTGACGAGCCCCAAAAATTTCAGGTTCGGAAAACCCAAATTTTTTCGAAAACTCGTAACAAACCTGACTCGTAACAAGCTGGTTGGCTCATCCCTAGTTGGAAAAAAATTCAATATGACCTTCAGAAAGCACCCAAATGAGAGAAAGTAGCAAGTAGGAGGCCATGTCTACTGTATCCAAGAGGGACATCGAAGCTAAGTCTGTCTGAAGTCATCAAGTTGTCCAGAGATTGAATGACCATGATGTAGTTGTTGGAATCCACCATATCACTACCATACGTAGCAAAGAGGTGGAAGAGTCAACACGGTAGAAGCTGCACCCCAGGACTTCCTCCTGACCTGGCCTACACACCACCAATCTGACCCATATCTACCCCTCAGTTCACCATTCTTACCACCATATATGCTGTCATTGCACTTCCACCATCCTATAACACCAGACACGTTACAACCACTTCATCATCCAAGATCACATAGAGGGCTATCATTAACCCCTTGATTCTCTTAGACCACCCAGAATGTTACAAGTAACCTCTATCTTTCCTTTCACCATATTAGACCACCAAACATGTGGCAGCTATAAGCAAAAACAGGTACTCTAGAATATACGGCCATAACCAAATGGACCAAGCTCATTACATGTGGGTTAAAATTAGGTTTTCTCGAGAGCAAGATATTTCCAAGAATGTCTTCACTCTTACTGACCACTAGGGTGATTAATATTATCCCCTATACCACCCTAGACCATCAAGGATGTTACCATCAACTTCTTCAGCACCCTAGAGCTCCAGATTTAGACTCTATCATCCTCTCCTCACCACAGAGTACCAGAGATGTTTTCATTAGTTTGTTAGCAACTTTACCATCCTTGACCATCAAGGATGTTAATAATTAGCCCCTTCTAACCCTAGACTACCAAGGATGTAACTATTACTGTTTCCCCAATAACTGTGACCTTAGACCACCAAAGACTTTCATCACCATCCACATCAAGGAGGTTTTAATTGACCCCTTCAACATCCTAGACCAGGGATACTCAAATGGTGGATCACAGTCCAAACCCGGACCATGGCCACCAGCTATCCGGACCCCTGCCTCCCCACTTTCATTAGCGGCTAGGAGAAAACTTCACCTCCCTCTCGCAGTCCCCAAGCCCTGACCCCTTGCACTCACAGTATAATGCCTCTTAATACCCCACCCATAGTATAATACTTCTTAGTGGCTCCACCCACAGTATAATGCTCCTTAGTGCCCCCCACAGCATAATACTCCTTAGTACCTCACAAACAGTATAATACTCCTTAGTGGACCCACCCACAGTATAATGCTCCTTAGTGCCCCCCACAGTATAATGTGCCTTAGTACCCCACCCACAGTATAATACTCCTTAGTACCCCACCCACAGTATGATGCTCCTTAGTGGCCCCACCCACAGTATAATGCTCCTTAGTGGCCCCACCCACAGTATAATACTCCTTAGTGGCCCCACCCACAGTATAATGCTCCTTAGTGCCCCCCACAGCATAATGCTCCTTAGTGCCCCACCCACAGTATAATGCTCCTTACTGGCCCCACCCACAGTATAATGCTCCTTAGTGCCCCCCACAGCATAATACTCCTTAGTGGCCCCACCCACAGTATAATGCTCCTTAGTGCCCCCCACAGTATAATGCTCCTTAGTGCCCCACCCACAGTATAATACTCCTTAGTGGCCCACCCACAGTATAATACTCCTTAGTGGCCCCACCCACAGTATAATACTCCTTAGTACCCCACCCACAGTATAATACTCCTTAGTGCCCCCCACAGTATAATGCTCCTTAGTACCCCACCCACAGTATAATGCTCCTTAGTGCCCCACCCACAGTATAATACTTCTTAGTACGCCACCCACAGTATAATACTCCTTAGTGGCCCCACCCACAGTATAATGCTCCTTAGTACCCCACCCACAGTATAATGCTCCTTAGTGCCCCACCCACAGTATAATACTCCTTAGTACGCCACCCACAGTATAATACTCCTTAGTGGCCCTAAGCACAGTATAATGCTCCTTAGTGGCCCCACTCACATCACATTCATCTGTCACATGGTACAGCAGCAGCTCAATCCCATTCAAGTAAATAGGACTGAGCTGCTATACCAGACACAGCCACTATACAATACTTGGCGCTGTGCTCTGTGTTCAGTGATGAGATCGCAGCGCCCACTTGAACAATTCGCGTTTTTCCTCCAATTCTCCCCATTCTGATTTTTTTTCCAGCTTCCCAGTACATTGCACTAGTACATTATGACGTCCAATCTCTCCTTATTACAGTAACCCCTCCGCTGCGCCGGCCCCTACCCCTGCAATATGTAAATAGAGGGCGGGGGGCGCCATAAGTACATCCCGTCCTCAGATATATTTCATCCACTATTTCACTCCACTATTTGCTTTACATGAAGCGTAGAAAGAAGTGGCGAAGAATATGCAAATGGCCAGCCGGAGCCGAGAACGACAATCTTTTATTTATATCCTCCGTCCCGGCTGTACGAGAAATTCCACAAGACGCACAACTTCTAAATACAGATCATTGCGACTCCTCCGAGCCCGCACTCTCCTAAGGAGAGAAATCCAATTACTCCGCTCTGTCACCTAATGGCGACTTCTCCTCGCCAGACGTTTCCTAGGTTTTCCAATTTAGAGAATGAGATTCCGGAATAATAAACTCGGTTAGAATAACTAAACTTAATATGTTTCTGCAGAAGGCGGTAAATCCTGACGCGGAGAGGCGTAGTCGCTGCCCGTCCAAGACGCTGGCATAAATAAGGCACTTGACACTGATAACTTGCTGCAGCAGGATGTCTTATCGCTGAAGAGACCAAAAGTCATTTAAAAGCCATTGAAAGGGTTAACACTTGGTGGCAACAAGTTAAGTATCAAGTTAATCTCTGCTATAGAGAACATAATAGTCGCTGCCCATCCCTGACATATATAAAGCACTTGACACTGATAACTTGCTGCAGCTGTTGTCTTATCCTTGAAGAGATCAAAAGCCATTGAAAGAGTTAACACTTTGTGGCAACAAGTTAAGTATCAAGTTAAACTCTGCTATATAGAAAATTGTAGTCGCTGCCCGTCCAATACACTGACATGAATAAGGCACTTGAAACTGATAACTTGCTGCAACGGGATGTCTCCCTGATGTGACCAAAAGCCACTGAACAGGTTAATACATTATGGCAACAAGTTAAGCGTCAAGTTAAACTCTGCTATACAGAAAATTGTAGTCGCTGCCCGTCCAATACACTGACATGAATAAGGCACATGAAATGGATAACTTGCTGCAGCAGGATGTCTTATCGCTGAAGAGACCAAAAGTCATTGAAAAGCCATTGAAAGAGTTAACACTTGGTGGGAACAAGTGAAGTGTCAAGTTAATCTCTGCTATATAGAACATAATAGTCGCTGCCCATCCAAGACACTGACATGAATAAGGCACTTGAAACTTATAACTTGCTGCAGCAGGATGTCTCCCTGAAGTGACCAAAAGCCACTGAATGGGTTAATACTTTGTAGCAACAAGTTAAGGGTCAAGTTAAACTCTGCTATACAGAAAATTGTAGTCGCTGCCCGTCCAATACACTGACATGAATAAGGCACTTGAAACTGATAACTTGCTGCAGCGGGATGTCTCCCTGAAGTGACCAAAAGCCACTGAACGGGTTAATACTTTGTGGCAACAAGTTAAGTGTCAAGTTAAACTCTGCTATACAGAAAATTGTAGTCGCTGCCCGTCCAATACACTGACATGAATAAGGCACATGCAACGGATAACTTGCTGCAGCAGGATGTCTTATCGCTGAGGAGACCAAAAGTCATTGAAAAGCCATTGAAAGAGTTAACACTTGGTGGCAACAAGTGAAGTGTCAAGTTAATCTCTGATATATAGAACATAATAGTTGCTGCCCATCCAAGACCCTGACATATATAAAGCACTTGACACTGATAACTTGCTGCAGCTGTTGTCTTATCCTTGAAGAGATCAAAAGCCATTGAAAGAGTTAACACTTTTTGGCAACAAGTTAAGTATCAAGTTAAACTCTGCTGTAAAGAAAATTGTTGTCGCTGCCCGTCTAATACATTGACATGAATAAGGCACTTGAAACTTATAACTTGCTGCAGCGGGATGTCTCCCTGAAGTGACCAAAAGCCACTGAATGGGTTAATACTTTGTAGCAACAAGTTAAGGGTCAAGTTAAACTCTGCTATACAGAAAATTGTTGTTGTTGCCCGTCTAATACACTGACATGAATAAGGCACATGAAATGGATAACTTGCTGCAGCAGGATATCTTATCACTGAAGAGACCAAATGTCATTGAAAAGCCATTGAAAGAGTTAAAACTTTGTGGCAACAAGTTAAGTGACAAGTTAATTTCTGCTATATAGAAAATAGTAGTCACTGCCCATCCAAAACGCTGACATAAATAAGGCACTTGACACTGATAACTTGCTGCAGCGGGATGTCTTATCTTATTGCTGAAGTGACCAAAAGCCACTGAAAGGGTTAATACTTTGTGGCAACAAGTTAAGTGCCAGGTTAAACTCTGGTATACGAAAATTGTAGTCGCTGCCCGTCCAATGCACTGGCATAAATAAAGTTAACGAGGATAACTTGCTGCAGCGGGATGTCTTATTCTTTTGGTCTGAAGAGACCAAAAGCCATTGAAAGAGTTAACACTTTGAGGCAACAAGTTAAGTGTCAAGTTAAACTTTGCTACACATGAAATAGCAATTGCTGCCCGTCCAATACGTTGACTTAAATAAGGCATCTGATGCTGATAACTTGCTGCAGCGGAATATCTTATCGTTGAAGAGACCAAAAGCCACTAAAAGAGTTAACGCTTTGAGGCAAGTGTCAAGTGTCAAGTTAAACTCTGCTGCATGGAAAATTGTAGTTACTGCCCCTCTGATATGTTGATGTCCATATGTAGCAAAGGCTCATTCGCCGGCCTCTGCGGGCCCTTTGTGGCGGCCGCCATCACCCAGGAGGTTGGAATAGACTGGCAAAGTAAACCCAATGAGCCTGAGAGAGGTGAGTAAAGGTGAGGATGAGCAGGTTATTATATTTTGTATCTGCTTATTACACTCTGGAATCCCGGTGATTTGTGGGTCGCGAAGCCAAAAAATTCTGGATTCAACCAAATCAAAATTTTTGAAAACCCCCATAAGGAATCCAGCTCATCATGAGTTATTTTGCTCATAACTAGTGACAATATGGCCGCTCAGTCCTGGTCCGTCCATGTCCTGTATGTTCAGACGTTGCGCTGTACGCGTTTCTCCTCCGCCACGACGCTGGCCTGTGTGCATCGACCTGACGTCTTCCAGTACGGTCTAATTCATTAATATTGTTAGTCTGCCATTACCAGGTAATTGCTGCGGCCATTTGCTACACTCTCCGCCGCTGTGCTAATGGAATCGGCGCTCGGCTACCTCATTTACAGCCGCCGGGGAGTCAGACGTCCATTTACCTCTATATCTATTACACTACGATTAAGGAGTCAAAGGTGGCGGCTACCCCCGGAGTCCTGCCATAGGTGCCCTATACCGCAGGGCTGCGCTCTCATGACTCCGCCAGGTGATTTTATCTTATTAACATTTTTATAGAAATATCATAAATATTAATTAGAATAGAAGCGGTTGCTTAGCAACAACCCGTGTGGCAACAAAGTGACCGCCATCTCTGTGCTTCGGTGTTGGTGTAAAGTGCTAGTCACCACACACAGGTATAGCGATACTCTCCAGAATTCAGGGCCTCCAACCCCTGTCCTGGCATTAGGGGGCCCCCAGTTAATATCTTTCCTGTCTATGACGCGGCCCGGGCCCAGGCGTAGTGTGTGGGACTTATTACACTCTAATACACAATGCTTTGGCTTCCCCTTAGTGTATTCTTTGGATTTGTTAGCTCAGGTGGTTAATATTTCCCTACCTGAGAGGGTGACCGCCATATAGTATACTGAAGGGGGCGCTCCGTGTGCTGTACCAAGGACTGTCTCTCAGAGATGCCAGCTGCTGTACAGTAGACTTGTGTTATCTCTGTACAGTAGACTGTCTCTCCTTACTACACAGACTTGTATTATCTCTGTACAGTAGACTGTCTCTCCATATGACACAGACTTGTGTTATCTCTGTACAGTAGACTGTCTCTCCATATGACACAGACTTGTGTTATCTCTGTACAGTAGACTGTCTCTCCATATGACACAGACTTGTATTATCTCTGTACAGTAGACTGTCTCTCCTTACTACACAGACTTGTATTATCTCTGTACAGTAGACTGTCTCTCCATACTACACAGACTTGTATTATCTCTGTACAGTAGACTGTCTCTCCATACTACACAGACTTGTATTATCTCTGTACAGTAGACTGTCTCTCCATACTACACAGACTTGTATTATCTCTGTACAGTAGACTGTCTCTCCATACTACACAGACTTGTATTATCTCTGTACAGTAGACTGTCGCTCCATACTACACAGACTTGTATTATCTCTGTACAGTAGACTGTCTCTCCATATGACACAGACTTGTATTATCTCTGTACAGTAGACTGTCTCTCCATACTACACAGACTTGTATTATCTCTGTACAGTAGACTGTCTCTCCATACTACACAGACTTGTATTATCTCTGTACAGTAGACTGTCTCTCCATACTACACAGACTTGTATTATCTCTGTACAGTAGACTGTCTCTCCATACTACACAGACTTGTATTATCTCTGTACAGTAGACTGTCTCTCCATATGACACAGACTTGTATTATCTCTGTACAGTAGACTGTCTCTCCATACTACACAGACTTGTATTATCTCTGTACAGTAGACTGTCTCTCCATATGACACAGACTTGTATTATCTCTGTACAGTAGACTGTCTCTCCATACTACACAGACTTGTATTATCTCTGTACAGTAGACTGTCTCTCCATACTACACAGACTTGTATTATCTCTGTACAGTAGACTGTCTCTCCATACTACACAGACTTGTATTATCTCTGTACAGTAGACTGTCTCTCCATACTACACAGACTTGTATTATCTCTGTACAGTAGACTGTCTCTCCATATGACACAGACTTGTATTATCTCTGTACAGTAGACTGTCTCTCCATACTACACAGACTTGTATTATCTCTGTACAGTAGACTGTCTCTCCATACTACACAGACTTGTATTATCTCTGTACAGTAGACTGTCTCTCCATACTACACAGACTTGTATTATCTCTGTACAGTAGACTGTCTCTCCATACTACACAGACTTGTATTATCTCTGTACAGTAGACTGTCTCTCCATATGACACAGACTTGTATTATCTCTGTACAGTAGACTGTCTCTCCATACTACACAGACTTGTATTATCTCTGTACAGTAGACTGTCTCTCCATATGACACAGACTTGTATTATCTCTGTACAGTAGACTGTCTCTCCATATGACACAGACTTGTATTATCTCTGTACAGTAGACTGTCTCTCCATACTACACAGACTTGTATTATCTCTGTACAGTAGACTGTCTCTCCATACTACACAGACTTGTATTATCTCTGTACAGTAGACTGTCTCTCCATACTACACAGACTTGTATTATCTCTGTACAGTAGACTGCCTCTCCATACTACACAGACTTGTATTATCTCTGTACAGTAGACTGTCTCTTCTTACTACACAGACTTGTGTTATCTCTGTACAGTAGACTGTCTCTCCATACTACACAGACTTGTATTATCTCTGTATAGTAGACTGTCTCTCCATACTACACAGACTTGTATTATCTGCTGTCAGCTCCACTGTAATAACTGGGGCAGAATTTCAATAACACACACAACCTGTAGACAGGTGGGGCGCTGTTTTTAGACTTAGGCAACCATGTTTTAGTGGTCCTGTCAATATCAAATCCCTTTAAGACAGCTGATTTTAGGTTCCTGGCTTTTACAATACATGTCCTTATCTTTAATATATGAATCTGACGTCAGTGATCCCAAGTTAAACCATGAAGGAAGACTCTGCTGATCTCATCTGTACAATCTGTATCCTGCCTGCCATAGCTATATACTACTGCAAATTAAATACACTACTAGGTGTTGTTGTTACCTACAATCACCACTAGAGGGAGACGTCTGTTCCCATGATCCCAGTAGCTACACATGATGATGGGTGACCAGTGACTACAGTAGAGCGGAGTAGTAGTGCTACCCCCTGTCATGTGCAGTGCTCAGAGATAGTTACAATGTATCCATCCTATTGCCATTGCATACAATGTTCCCCAGGCTCTCTCAGCAGTTGTCTCGCTTCCATTTACACAGATGCCTTGTACTATATTGAGGAGGGGTCCCACCTGCTGTCAGCCATCTTCTGCAAGATTAAATGACATCTTTATTGATCGACCTCCCTCCAGCTAAATGTAAAAGTGACAAGTGACCTCCCTGGAAGGAACCTGTCCGCTCCTGTGAGCAAGGGGTTAAATTCTGGAGCAGTCAGGATGTGACAGCTCCACCCCCCTCCCATCCCCCAGACCTTTTCTCTTCTCCTACCTTTGCTTGTGAACCCAAAGACTGACCTGAGAGCAGTTATTCCTGGAGACTGTCCCTTAAAGGAGCCTGATCCTGGATCCAGGACACATCTGACACCACTATATTGACTACTGTGACATTGCTGTAGCTCACACCTGACTCCCCCACTTTATATATTGGGGTGACTGCCTCTTCTATATCATATCTGGTTAGTGCACCTTTAAGGACCCTTCCCCAGGTCCCAGCATACTGTAGGTCTCAGCAGCACTGCCTCAGCTCTGCTATTCCTGTTCCATGCCTTGTACTATGAGCTTCCCCCTATACCCCCTCTGTGTTGTTCTGCTTTCTATTCCCATCCTGGGGGCTACTCCTTAAAGGACCCCATCTTCAGTGCCTGGCAGGGGGCAGAGCTGCTGTGCTGTCAGTGACAGCCTGAGAGCTGAGAGACTGCTGCTGCTGACGTCTGTGCTGTCACTGCTGACCCCATCCCACAAGTCCAGAGTGCAGGCTGCTGTGCTGCAGGGACCTCTCCCCCCCCTCTTGGGGTCCCAGTATTTGGTGGCTGTCACCCTGTGCAGCTCTGCCTGCCCTCCCCTTTTAGAGCAGACAGCCTTATATGGCCGGGGCTGGCTGTGCCTGAGCCTCCTGAGGGTGGTGCTGAAAGGACAGCTCCAGAGAGCCAGCACCACCACAGGACCTCCATGGACCTCTGCTGCAGCAGCCATGACCTGGGGGGCCACAGACCCTCACCTGCACGAAGCCCCTAAGACCCCCACAGCTGCACCATGAAGAGGCAAAACGTCAGGACCTTGGCTCTGATCATCTGCACCTTCACCTACCTCCTGGTGGGAGCTGCTGTCTTTGATGTCCTGGAGTCAGATGAGGAGACCACAGAGAAGAAGAAGCTGGAGGACAAGAAGAATGAGCTACTGGGCAAGTATAACCTGAGCAAGGACAACTACAAGGAGCTGGAGCTGGTGGTCCTCAAACTTAAACCTCACAAGGCTGGAGTGCAGTGGACCTTCGCCGGATCCTTCTACTTCGCCATCACTGTGATCACCACCATAGGTAGGACAAGCTGTGTGTGTGCGGGCGGCAGGCTGTAGTCGGGGGGTCGGGGGTTACCAGAGAGGGAAGGGAGGGCTGGCAACGGAAGGGTTAAAGATTGCTCTGAAAAGCTCCAGCAACGAAGTTATAATGTATCTAAACTTATAGTGTATCTAAGTTATATGTATCTAAACTTATAGTGTATCTAAGTTATATGTATCTAAACGTATAGTGTATCTAATTTATATGTATCTAAACTTATAGTGTATCTAAGTTATATGTATCTAAACTTATAGTGTATCTAAGTTATATGTATCTAAACTTATAGTGTATCTAAGTTATATGTATCTAAACTTACAGTGTATCTAAGTTATATGTCTCAAAATGTATAGTGTATCTAAGCTATAATGTATCTAAACTTATAGTGTATCTAAGTTATATGTATCTAAACTTATAGTGTATCTAAGTTATATGTATCCAAAGTCCCAGAAATGTCTGTGAGGCTGGAAAATCTGAGAACTGTATCTAAGTACATGGATGGATGGGGAATGGGGAATGGATAGATAGATAGATAGATAGATAGAT
>NC_134267.1:239140551-239143051 GCF_031893055.1 Leptodactylus fuscus
TAGATAGATAGGAGATAGATAGATAAGAGATAGATAGATAGATAGATAGATAGATAGATAGATAGAAGATAGATAGATAGATAGATAGATAGATAGATAGATAGGAGATAGATAGATAGATAGATAGATAGATAGATAGATGATAGGAGATAGATAGATAGATAGATAGATAGATAGATAGATAGATAGATAGATAGGAGATAGATAGATAGATAGATAGATAGATAGATAGATAGGAGATAGATAGATAGATAGATAGATAGATAGATAGGAGATAGATAGATAGATAGATAGATAGATAGATAGAAGATAGATAGATAGATAGATAGATAGATAGATAGATAGATAGGAGATAAATGTATAAATGGATAGAGATAGATAGATAGATAGATAGATAGATAGATAGATAGATAGATAGATAGGAGATAGATAGATAGATAGATAGATAGATAGATGATAGATAGATAGATAGATAGATAGATAGATGATAGATAGATAGATAGATGATAGATAGATAGATAGATAGATAGATAGATAGATAGATAGATGATAGATAGATAGGAGATAGATAGATAGATAGATAGATAGATAGATAAATAGGAGATAGATAGATAGATAGATAGATAGATAGATAGATAGATAGATAGATAGAAGATAGATAGATAGATAGATAGATAGATAGGAGATAGATAGATAGATAGATAGATAGATAGACAGATAGATAGAAGATAGATAGATAGATAGGAGATAGATAGATAGAAGATAGATAGATAGATAGATAGATAGATAGATAGATAGGAGATAGATAGATAGATAGATAGATAGATAGATAGATAGATAGATAGATAGGAGATAGATGATAGATAGATAGATAGATAGATAGATAGATAGATAGGAGATAGATAGATAGATAGATAGATAGATAGATAATAGATAGATAGATAGATAGATAGATAGGAGATAGATAGATAAGAGATAGATAGATAGATAGATAGATAGAAGATAGATAGATAGATAGATAGATAGATAGATAGATAGATAGGAGATAGATAGATAGATAGATAGATAGATAGATGATAGGAGAGAGATAGATAGATAGATAGATAGATAGATAGATAGATAGATAGAAGATAGATAGATAGATAGATGATAGATAGATAGATAGATAGATAGATAGATAGATAGATAGGAGATAGATAGATAGATAGATAGATAGATAGATAGATAGATAGATAGGAGATAAATGTATAAATGGATAGCGATAGATAGATAGATAGATAGATAGATAGATAGATAGATGATAGATAGATAGATAGATAGATAGATAGATAGATAGATAGATAGAAGATAGATAGATAGATAGATAGATAGATAGATAGATAGATAGATAGATAGGAGATAGATAGATAGAAGATAGATAGATAGATAGATAGATAGGAGATAGATAGATAGATAGATAGATAGATAGATAGGAGATAGATGATAGATAGATAGATAGATAGATAGATAGATAGATAGATAGATAGGAGATAGATAGATAATAGATAGATAGATAGATAGATAGATAGATAGATAGATAGGAGATAGATAGATAAGAGATAGATAGATAGATAGATAGATAGATAGAAGATAGATAGATAGATAGATAGATAGATAGGAGATAGATAGATAGATAGATAGATAGATAGATAGATAGATGATAGGAGATAGATAGATAGATAGATAGATAGATAGGAGATAGATAGATAGATAGATAGATAGATAGATAGATAGATAGGAGATAGATAGATAGATAGATAGATAGATAGATAGATAGGAGATAGATAGATAGATAGATAGATAGATAGATAGATAGAAGATAGATAGATAGATAGATAGATAGATAGGAGATAAATGTATAAATGGATAGAGATAGATAGATAGATAGATAGATAGATAGATAGGAGATAGATAGATAGATAGATAGATGATAGATAGATAGATAGATAGATAGATAGATGATAGATAGATAGATAGATAGATAGATAGATAGATGATAGATAGATAGATAGATAGATAGATAGATGATAGATAGATAGGAGATAGATAGATAGATAGATAGATAGATAGATAAATAGGAGATAGATAGATAGATAGATAGATAGATAGATAGATAGATAGAAGATAGATAGATAGATAGATAGATAGATAATAGGAGATAGATAGATAGATAGATAGATAGATAGATAGATAGATAGATAGGAGAATAATGTATAAATGGATAGAGATAGATAGATAGATAGATAGATAGATAGATAGATAGATAGGAGATAGATAGATAGATAGATAGATAGATAGGAGATAGATAGATAGATAGATAGATAGATAGGAGATAGATAGATAGATAGATAGATAGATAGATAGGAGATAGATAGATAGATAGATAGATAGAAGATAGATAGATAGATAGATAGATAGATGATAGATAGATAGATAGATAGATAAATAGATAGATAGATAG